>NC_072795.1:93682500-93720000 GCF_028583425.1 Eublepharis macularius
CCACATCATAGAAGTGGGCGTTGATAGCGTCTGCCCCCTCCCTGTGGGGGCCCCATTGCCAAGGTGTGGCTTGGGGTGAATGGGGGGAGGGTGCCCACCACATTGTAGATGTGGGTGTTGATGTCAGCCACCCACTCCCTGCGGGGGCATCCTTCCAGGGGACTGGGTTAGGGTGAGTGGGAAGAGGGTGGCCACCACAGTGGGTGTCGGTGGCTGCCCACTCCCTGTGGCAGCCCCCTTCCTGGGGACTGGGTTGGGGTGAGTGGTGAAGACAGGGTGACTGCCACATCATAGAAGTGGGTGTCAATGGTGGCCGCCCCCTCCTTGTGGGGGCCCCCCTTTTCTGTGGACTGGGTGGGGTGAGCAGGGTGGCCACCACGTCATAGAGGCGGGTATTGACAGCAGCTGCCCCCTCCTTGTGGGGGTCCCTTTCCCTTGGACTGGGTGGGTGAGTGGGGAGAGGGTGGCCACCAGCTCACAGATGTGAGTCTTGACAGTGGCCACCCCCTCCTTGTGGAGCCCCCCTTTCTGTGGACTGGGTGGGGTGATTGGGGAGAGGGTGGACACCACACTGCAGAGGTGTCTTTTGATGGTGGCCTCACCCCTCCTTGTATGTACCCCAGAGGCTGCCTTTAGGAGAAGGACAGTCGCAGGTGACACCCACTTCAGTGAACCTGGTGGCGTTGGAGAAGGAATGACAAGCAATTGCGATGGCCACCCTCCCCACACCTGTGGGAAGGCTATTCTAAGTCCCTACACCCAGGGAAAGGGAGCAGAACTGGCCTCTCCACTCATAGGGGACCTTGTGCTCGTAGGAGAAGGACGGTCACCAACGACACCCACTTCATCAAACGTGGTGGTGTCGGAGAAGGAATTACAAGCAGTTGTGATGGCCACCCTCCCCATGCCTGGGGGAAGGCTATACTAAGTTCCCAACACGGGGGGAAAGAACAGGACTGCTGTATATGGAAGTACATTAACCGTTGAATCCCACCTCACCAATGTGGTGTCCCGGATGGGAAGGTGACTGCTTGGTTGGGGGCAGGCCACTGATCCTTGGAAAGGTCAACCCCACCTGCCTCCCTCACACATGAGGGAACAAAAGTTCTAGCTCCCCATCTTGAAGGACCCTCTCACACCCCCAGAAGAAGGACAGTTGCACAAAAAAAGTTCCTTCCCTTCCACCTGTCAACTAGCAACCCACTTCTCTGATGTGGCAGCTGTGGCAGAATGGAAGAGTGTCTCAGCCAAACAACATACTTCTAAAGGTTGAGGATAAAATGGAGGTGAGTAGCAGCAGAAATCACTACTCCCATGGTATCTCTGGCACAAGCAAGGGAAAGGACAGCAGACGAAAGGGGACACTTCTATTTCGTGTTCTGCAACCGGATCCCACTACAACATGTGGTAGCAGCTGCAACAGAACATCCAGAAAAAGAAGACATCACACCCACAGGGTGGACATGCGTAATCTAACTTCGATGAGGAGATGGACCCCCTCCCCCGGTTGAGAGAGAGTGTCCACTGTCAGAGTCAGAACCCACCTCTCTCACAGGCCAGTTGCGTCTGAATGGATGGGAACACATGCCTTCCCAATCTTCTGGAAAGGCTACTTTAACTCCTCTTTTGGGAGGGCACCTCCCACATAGAAAGGGATGTGAACATGGAGGAATGGAGCCCCCCTTTCACAAATGGTATCTTCAGAAGCAGAACCCACAACTACAACATGGTGTACCAAAAAGGATGGTGCCTTGGTGGTGGTTTAGGGATTGGACCCCACCCTGATCTCAGGGCTACTGCTACTGGGGCTAACCCTAGGGCCACTGAAGAAGCCCATCTCACTGAGGAGCAGTGGTCATGTAGGCCTTCCCCATCATGAGGGAAGGTGGTGATCAAAATAAGAGCCGTGTCCTGCATCTCTGCAACCCCCCTGCAGCAGCTCTCACTCAGACATGGCCTATTGGTCATGGGCTGTCTCCCCTTTCAAGGGGTGCTACCTGCTGACAAATCCCACCTCTCCCACGTGGCGATCATGATTTGAACCCTCCCTGATGGTAGGCGAGGGTTCTCCAGATTAGAGTGTTTCCATCAGCAGACAGCAGACAGCATCCAGAATGCACCTCTTCAACATGGTGGTTGCACGGTGGGCTTGAGTGCTACCCAGCCTAAGAACATCCCTAACAGCTAGATGCGGTGGCGACAGGAGAGCTTGCCCATCAGAGATCATTGGCGGCACACAGCACCCTGACAGAGAAGTACAGGTGGCATGGGGCCCAGAAAAGAGAAGCCCACTGTCCTCAATGCACAACCAGGACTGTTTACATCGACATTCAAAACAACTGACCTCTATGACATAGTAGAATTAAACAGAAGGATGGATGCCTTCCCTACTCCTGGGGGTAGGAGACTTCAATAATGTGTCCCTGTTGTGGGGGGAGCATTGAAAGTTTGAACAATTTGTGTGGGGAAGAAAGCAGCAGCCTCCCCAAAAAACCCTTCCCCCATTAAACTCCAGTTTTACTTGGAATCAAAAAGTCATGTATTTTTGAAACCAAATGACTGTGGGGTCGCTACAGCTACCTGGAATCCCACCTCTCCGACATGGTGGCTACCATATGAGTACATCCCCCCTACGGTCTCTGGCAGCACAAGCCTTCAGTCCCCAGACAATTGCATCTTCTGTGGGCCACAAGAAAGGCCTGCTGCCAGCAAGACATGCCTCTGCGATGGGGGGACAGAGAACCTGTACGCCCACTGCAGACGGTAGAGGAACGCCATAGTTCCAAGCAGTACTTGTCTGAAACAGGCCTGGGCAGAGCCCCATGCCACAAGCAAATTAAGCAGAGTTCTTTTACAAACTTTTCCTAATTTAATTTGTGTCAAAGGGCAGCACAGATAGTGTTAATGTTATTGTAATACGATACCCTTTTAATTTGTGTTTGTAACTGGATATCCTGAATCGTTGATATGAAGGCTAACTTGAACTTAAACAAAATATTCCAAAATTGAAGAAGGCCACAAGAAAGGACAGAGGGAGGAGATGCTGGGCCAGACTGATGGTCCAGAAGGACTCATCAGAGCCTGCTTCTTCAGGGCAGAGGATCTACTGAGAGAGTGGGAGAAGCCTAGAGAGCTTGTGGATTGAAATGATAGATCTCAGATTTGCTGTTTAGGTTGCAGCAGGACATAAGAGATTATGAAGGGAGAAGCTCAGAGATGAGAAAGAAAGCCTGGAGCAGAGAGGGAAGGCACCTGTGGTTTGAAAGAATGGATGGGATCTGGAGGGCTTCCTTGCAACTGAACATGGACTGGGGGTGCTCCAGAGCCTGACTGAAGGCGAAGCAACCTGGCATCGGTGCAGAGACTGGGGTTTCTCAGAGCCAAGATTCCGAGTCCCCAAGGTCCAGAGAAGGATACCCCAGCAGGGGGAGGTTGATCTTGATGAATGCCAATTGATCTACTAGGGTGGGATCCAGGCGTGAGCCGTGGGGATGGAGGATGTTTCCCAGGTGGGAGAACACCCACTCATTCTGGACACTGGTGGAGGGGCAGGAGAGGAAGTTCATGGCCACAGACGAGAGGTCCGGCCAGATGGCAGATTTACGCTCCCAATGCTTCAGGGGATTGGATTCAGGGGACTTGGGGGTCTTGGCCCCCCTCTCGCACCGTTACCTATGCTGAGTCCTCTGCAAGTGCATCCCTTTCCTTCCTCATGCCGGCAAGCTCCCAGTTCAGCACCGAGGACCAGTAGTTGGAGTGGTCCATGTGGGGTGGGCTCTCCTGGCCTGGGGTGACAGGCTCATCCTCTGCCAGTGCCGCCTCCTCCTCCTCCAGCTCATCAGCCAACAGCACCTCTTACATACCTTCTTCCCTCCAGCCATGTCTTTTGGCCTGAAACCTGCAAACCACTTTGCGGAGCTCCTTCTTCCATCGTTCAAGCTCACACTGGTGCATGGCAATGGCGCCCTTTACACGTGGATTGCACATGCAGGCCATTCTGTACGTCCACTGTTTGCAGAGAGGATGCAAGTGGGTGGCCACACCTGCCTGCAACCTCTTCACCAAGTCCCTGACACTTGGAAGAAGGGGTTCCCCTCGATCCAGTTCTTTGGCCAATGCCCGGTCTAGCCCATGAATCAGGATGATGGCTTGCCCCAGGCTGGACTGGTAGGAACAGAAAAGATCGGTGGTTTCCCGAAATGGCTTGAGGACATGGACCATCTGAGAGAGGACTAGCCAGTCCCCAAAGCTGATGCTGAGCACATTTCCCGCATGCATGACGGGCGTTGAGGACACGTCTTCCAACACATGTCTTTGCTCCACCAGACTCACTATCATCATGTAAGTGGAGTTCCAATGGGTGGCCATGTCCTGGAACAGCTCATGCTCTGGATCTCCCCCCTCCCCCTGCTTCGTGTGCAGCTGGTGGGCAGACTTAATGTTGTGGGAAAAATAGGTGCCGAGACGATGAAAGCCATCCAAGAGGTTGCACATCTCCAACATTCCCTGGTCCCAGCTGGGCTTGACCGCGCTACCCAACCCAACAGCATCCCTCACGACCAGGTGCAGCTTATGCTCCAGACAGATAATGCCCTCCAGGGATGCCTAATTCAGGGCTGCCAGCATGTTTCTACCTGTATCCATGACCATGTAGCCACGGACAGCATCGTCTGGGGGCACCCACTCCCTCAGTGAACCTTTCAGCACAGCGGCAATGTTCTTCCCACTCTGATCTGCATCCATCCCCCGTGCCTGGAGCAGAACCACTCTGTAGCCCGCCAGCTGGGGTGGCTCCTCCTCCCAGGGCCCCAATTTGAACACGGTGCTCCGGAAGTCCTCCGGTTGCTACCAGCGGGCAGTGATGGCGAGGTAGCCATGATGACGGCTGTTCCACAGATCTACTGTGAAGTGCACGGTCCGCCCTCCTGCTCTGGCCAGCTGGTTCCTGACCATCTCTGCCACGCAGTTGTAGATGGCAGGCAAGACTCACCGGCCAATGGTCCACTGCAAGGGCATTGAGAACCAGGGGGCAAAATGATGCAGCACCCGGCAAAAGCCCACACCCTCCAACATGGACAAAGGGTGTCCATTCAGAGCTATCATCTCAGCCAGTACATGAGTTCCTATCTACTGAGCCTTCCCCCTGAATCTTTTGCTTGGCAGAGATGACCCCAAGGGAACAAGTTCCTGAAGGGTAGCCTGCCTAGAAGTTCCACTCCCACCCACAGCACTCTCAGGGTTGCAAGTCTTCTTCCTCAGGGTAAACTCCCATTCCACTTGCCCTTCTTCTTGTTCAACAGCCCTCTTGACCCCACTGCTGGATGGTTCTTCTTGAGACAGCAGGCTCAGGTGATGCCTCTGCAGATGATTGGACATGACAGGTGATTGGATTCCATGCCCCTACGCACCATGACATTGCAGACCTGGCAACGCACCAAACAGGGGTCATTTGGGAGGGTTCAGAAGTGCTGCCAAAGTGTGTGATTGAAACGGCGATTGGGAATCTGTGGCTCAGGAGGAGGACAAAGCCTTATTGGTTGAGGTGCGGGGCTGGGCCGGGAGGGTGGAGTGCAGGCAGAGGAAGCCACAGGAGGTTGGGATGAGGAGGAGCTGGATGTTTCTGCTGGATGCCACTATGCCCCCTGAGATACCTCCACAAAGAGTGTTAGCAGCTGATCTTCCCCCGGCAATGCTAAGAGCTCTCTTGCCTCCTACTTGATCCCCAAAAGTGGATCTGTAGAACGAGGTGCTGCTTCTGAGGTCTCCCTGTCCCTGGTACCACTGGTACTGGGCACCAATGGGCAACCAGGACAACCTTTGCAATTCTTCCCCCCACGACAACTCTTATTCCTCATTCCAACCCTCATGGTGCTATGATGAGAAAAGATCTCTAAAATCAAGTAAGGATATTAAATGAAACACAGAGCCAGCCCCCAAACCTTGGTGCAGGGTACGGCAGAGCCCAGTGGGACCCAGCTGGACCCCAGAAGAGAGGGAAGAATGCACCCCAAAAGGCACTCAAGAAAGGCTTTGAAAGAATGCAAGCAAAGAGCCCCAAAGCGTACTGCCAGTCTTCAGAGAGTGGGTGTTTCACAGAGCCCAATAGCAGCCCACGGACACCTCAAAAACCTGGAAGGAAAGCACCCCCAAGGGCACTCACTGTATGCGGAAGGAAAGGCTTTGAAAGAACTCAAGCAGAGAGCCCCAAAAGTATGCTGCTGGTCATCAGAGAGTGTATATTTCACAGAGCCCAATAGCAGCCCCCCGGCACCTCAAAAGCCAGGAAGGAAAGTACCCCCAAAGGCACTCACTATATGGGGAAGGAAAGGCTTTGAAAGAAGTCAAGCAGACAGCCCCAAAAGCATGCTGCCAGTCGTCATAGACTGTGTGTTCCACAGAGCCGAATAGCAGCTCCCGGGCACCTCAAAACCCAGGAAGGAAAACACCCCCAAAAGCCCTCACTGTTTGGGGAAAGAAATTATTTGAAAGAACTCAAGCAAGGAGCCACAAAAGTGTGCTGCCGGTCATCAGAGAGTGGGTGTTTCACAGAGCCCAATAGCACCCCCCTGGCACCTCAAAAGCCAGGAAGGAAAACACCCCAAAAGGCACTCACTGTTTGGAAAAGAAAGGCTTTGAGAGAACTCAAGCAAACAGTGCCAAAAGCTGTCTTGCACCCACTGTGGGTCTGCAAGTGGGTGAGGTCAGAGCACAATAGAACCCACCAGGAACCCAGAAGCAAGTAAGAGTTTGAAAAAAAACCAAGCCCCAGAACCCAAGGATTTGAAAGGGGAAAGAAATCAGAGCAACTCGATAGCATGGTAAAAGGATCCAGAAAAGTGCTCTCACCAAGCAAGCAAGAATTGAAAGGCGAAAAAAATTAAACAGGAATGGAGGAAAGAGTAAGCCCTCTTGCAACCAAAGCCCCAAAGCCCCTTGCTAAGGCACAAGCCGCTGTCACAATGTGCAAAGCAAAAGAAAAACTTCCACAGCAAGCAGTTGCTAACTCACACTCCTGCCCGCAAAGTGAAGTGGTGCTTCATGCGCTTTCTCTTATATACAGAAATGCTACAGAATACTAGGCGCTCTCTGTTTGGCTGACAGAGCTGCCAATCAAGGTTTCCTGGGCTGAGATTGGTGTCTTCCAAACGGGGAAGGTGGCTCCACACCGTTGCCTAGGAAATTGATTGAGCGGCAACGGCGGGAATCCTGGCATAACGGGCCAACGGACAGGTGGATTGAACGCCCCAAAGTTCGACCCTTTCGTGAAAAAAACACACGCCCATGGCCCGCGTGTTCGCGAATACCGAACAAGGTAAATCCGTGGGGAAATTAGGTCTGTTATGAGGTCCGTGCCTACCTCTAATAGTGAGGCAGACAGTGGAGACAGGAATTGTAGAGTGAACCCCATGATGGTTCAAGACTGCCTCATCTCTCTTTTAAATGAAGAGAGAGAAGTTCTTTCCATTTAGGCTGCTCCACTGTGCTGATTATTGGATTCATGGATGGTGAGAACTTCAATACGAATGTTATCATCAGGCAAACTAACCTTAGTCAAACTCACTTTCATGTGAGTTGAACCCTGTGAGTGAATTGCTGAGATGCTGCTTTTCAGTGTCCCACTCAAATGCCATCCTGAGCAGCTTTATGGCCTCCTGGGTAGCTGGTTTTGCTGCAGGGGCACAGTTCAGTTTTGCCTTTTGTGCCTTCCTTTTAGTTGGCAGTGTGGGCAGTTTGTGCCAAAAACACTGTACTGCAAGAATCCCAAGAGACATCTCTTAAAACTAGTAAAAGATTATATAAAACATTTTTGTTATTACAAACATCAAGGAAAGGAGAGGAAATACTACAACTCCTATGAGGCTGTGAGAAAACATGTGCAAATGTAAATTGATCTTGATCAGGACTGTTTGCCAGCCATTAATGGACTGCATATTATGCTCTCATAGTAAGGAACTCAAAGACACCAAAAGAATAGATCTTAACATAAAATGGGAAAACTATATTGCTTTCCTTTCCCCCCTTTTAACAATGTGCCTTTTAACATGGTGGTGCCAGTGGTGGTGATGCTGGATAAAAAGGCTGTGAGGGAGGTGTCATCTCAAGGAAAACAACTGGTGTAGACAGGGGACACTGGGGCAAGAATTATTTGCACATATGAGTTGGGGTGAAACAGGTCACAACTTTATTAATTATAGTCATTGGAACATTGCACAACATAGGACATGGGCGATGCTGTCCCCTAGCTCGTCTGCTGGGCCCTAACCATAGAATGGCAGGTGATGTGACCCCTGCCCCACCTGGGCTAAACCCTGTCAGTTTCCTGCCACCCCAGGACAAAGCTAGATGGTGGCCCCTGACCTAGGCATGGCCCCACTTGGCTTCACCCTGGATCCGTTAAAGGGACCCATGAAGAGGGAAGGGAGGGAGGAAGTTATATTCAGATGGCTAGCTTTGTTGATCTGTAGCAGAACAGCAAGATTCAAGTAGCACCTTAAAGATCAACAAGATTTTTGAGTGTATAAGCTTCTAAAAGTCAAAGTTCCCTTCATCAGATAAGTATCAGAAAGCTTATACCTTGAAAATCTTGTTGGATACATTGGCTGTCCTGGGATCCTATGTCTAATGGACCAACCAGGTTCTGCAGCAGCTATGCCTGATTGTCAGCATGTGCAAGCAAAGTCTTTGTATCTACTGACTATAGGCCTGCTGCAGTGGGTGTGAGGAGTTATAATTAATTCCTTTATCTCATCCCACCTACATATTAGTATGAGCAAACAAAGCAGTGGTCTCTGCCTGGAAGGCACAGCCCAAGAAGATGAACTAACTCAAGGAAACATAGTAGGACCAATGTTCTCATAGATTCAAAAGGAAGTCAGTGGGATAGTGGAATGATTGGTGGAAAGTGGAAGTGAGCACCAAAACCTGAAACTATCAGTGAAACTGATGATTCACTCCTGTCTCACTCTTCCTCCTGCATCCTGGGAAAATAAAACTGCAGGTTCCAGAATAACTATCAGATCGAAAGGTTTCCATTCCTTTCTGAATGCCAGAAATAATTCTTGGAGAGTTAATATACTTATAAATGCACATAGTTCAGGTCAGAGCTTGCACATCCCAACATGAGAGAGAAGGGGGAGGAAAGGGGGAGGAAAGGGGAGAGGGGAAGGCTTAATTTTTCTCCTATACAACTGTAAAATGCATCAAACATAACACTTAAAGAGATTCAAAAGTGTTTAATGAAAACCCTTTGTTTGTGTGCTTGTTTGTTTGTTTGTTTACTGAAACAAATAATCTTATAGTCTCTGTGACAGGAAACAGCTGATTCAAGATGTGAGATGTCTGTTGCAGAGATGGAAGAATCCAACATGTATGAGTGTGCCCATTCATGTGTAAACAATTTTTTAAAACAAGCATACAGACCAAATGCCATGACCAAATGCCCTTTTAAGGGCAAAAAGTTTTGCAATATCTTTATTGTAGGAAAACTCCTGGCCTCCTCTGAGAGGAAAGAGCTGGTGCTACAGCCAAAAGATGACTGTATCTGACCAACAGCCAATGTAGTACATTTAATGGAGGGCATGAGCAAAGCAGAGCTCTGAGGTGTTGCACAGGTTTATACCAGGACAGACAGGTATAAGTATGTGGATCCCAGATTGTGTAGGGCTTTAAAGGTAAAAGGCAGCAGATATGATATCATATGGTTCATACTTCCAAGCTCTAGTCAACAGGAGAGCTACAGTATATCAAATGAAGCATCTAAATCTTTTTCAAAAGCAGTCCCACATGGAGCACATTTTAATAATCTACCCATGAAGTTAAAGTATGATACAACATCACCAGATCTGCACAGTCCAAAAGACTGAAGGGCTATCTCAAATGAACAATGCAATTTTCTCCAGAACTTCTGCCTTCCTGGCCATCATCACCTCCATCTTATCTGTATTCATCAACCCGGTGTTCTATTTCCATGTTGATTTATTGTTTCTAAGAATTGCAGACTCACTTCAAGGTTTAAATAATACATGCACACACTCCAGAATGTGTGGAGACATAAGAAAAGGGCTGACTGTCTCATATTTTCAATATTATGGCTGTTGAAATGAGCGTGTGCAAACACTAGTATGCACACTTAGAGAAAACATGGAATGTTCTGTAGTGAGGAGAGAATAAAATGGAAACTCCTCTGTTCATACTTAAGGCTGAGCATTGGTATGGGTAATACAGCAACTGCTTCCTAGAAATGCCAAACGGAATCTCTCATTGAAAGAGACTACTCAGGGTAACTAGCATTATGAAAGCACTCTGGCCCCTTTTGCACTCAGTCTTACAGCATGGTAACTTCCAGATTTGCATCCCATGTTTGTCTGCCTTTTACATTCCCATGGTGGTCATGTGATGTGGCTCTGGGCTTTTTTAGCTTTTCCCCACAGTATCTGGCTGCGGACATATGGCAACTTTTTTTTGCCTCAGCTGCCGGGGTATGTGTGTGTGAACAATTTTGCCTCTCTTAACCCCCTTTCCTATCATAAGTTGATTGGCTGGAGAAGATTTAGCCACACCCACCCTTATCAGCTCCCCAATGCTTCTTTCACCATTGTTTTTATAAAGGATGTTCAGTGGCAGTGTGGTGCAGTATCCTCTGCCTGGCTCAGCTTTCTGGCAGTGGAGAGCCTGGCGTCCACCTTGCCTGGCCTGAGTTCGGAAAGTGGAGTTCAGAGCAGGCAGCTTGACAGTGAGCAGGAGCATTAACATCATTCCTGGGGTTCCGGGACATGTATGCGCACTCATCCTCTATGCCCTGGAGCCGCTGTGCAAAACACCCCCCTCAAGGAACTGGGGCTTGGATAAGCGGGCAGCCCTGGCAGGAGGGAGGGCTTCGGCTGTGCAGCATGTGAGGCTCTTGGCGCACAGTGGGGGGGGGGGGCTGAGCCTACTGTAATCTTTGCTTGGCTGCCTCTTGCCCTTGCCAAATCCCAGCGAGTTTGTGAACTAGGGGTGATGAGCTGATATCTGTGGCTCCAGAGCAAAGGACTATTGGAAGCTGGGAATGAGCAAGGGATGCGGGGCTCCCCCTCCGGTCATGTCTCCGCTCAGCCTCTCCTCTCTGCTGCTGTGCACCCCACCCTCCTCAGCTCCCTATCTGCTTTTCCCTTATTTTTTTGTATTTCTGAAATGCGGTAACATTGCAGTGTTGTGAATTTATGTGAAAATACATCAGACACTTTAAAAGAAAAGTGTGGGCTTTTGTGATGCAGGGATGAGCAAGTGCACAGAACAAGCAGAACAGCGGCTTGCATGGGAAAGGCGCTTTCCCCACCACAAAGCAAGGTTATTTTCTTACAGGCATAAATGTAGTGGTCCCCCCGCTCCATCCCCCTTGTCTCCTTTGCTGCATGGAACTCGCCTGCTTTCTTTGCTCTTCTCCAGTTGCAGAGAAGAGTAATAAAAGGGAGGGAGAGGAATTTGGAGATCTTTCAGTAAATTAAGTTGGCAGTTGAGGGAGTCGAGGGCAGTAGAGAGCCCAGCACCCATCTGGCCTGGCCCAAGTGGGGAAAGCAGAGCACAGAGTGGGATGGAGGTGGGCAACTCGACTATGCATACTCGGAGCCTCTGTGTGAAGCCTCTCAAGGAACTGGAGACTGCATAAGACTTGGATAAACGGGTAGCCCTGGCGAGGGGAAGGCGTCAGCTGTGCGGCGTGCGAGGCTCTCAGTGTGCAGTGGGGGTGGGGCTGAGCAGACTGTAATCTTTGCTTGGGTGCCTCTTTCCCTTGCCCCTGCCAAATCCCGGCACATTTTTTAACCATGGATTATGAGCTGTTATCTGCGGCTCAGGAGCGAATGAGGATTGCAGGCTGGGAATGAACAATGGGCGTGGGGCTCCCCCTCCACTCATGTCTCCACTCAGCCTCTCCTCTCTTCTGGCTCTCTGGAATCCTGCTGCTGTGGTTTCCTCTCCCTATCAAGCTGCATTATCACATTTGAGCTTCTTGCTGCTCTCTATCCCATCCCCCTTAGCTTCCTGTCTGCTTTTCCTTAATTTTTTTTTTGTAATTCTGAAGAACAGCAACGTTGCAGTATTGTGAATTTACGTGAAAAAATATTAAGCACTTTAAAACAGAAGTGTGGGCATTTAACAGTCTTTGTGATGCGGGCTTGAGCCAGTGCACAGAACAAGCAGAAAAGCGGCTTGCTTGGGTAGGTAGTGGAGTGGTTCCCCCATCCCCCTCCTGTCAGCATCACTGCGTGGAACTCACCTGCTTTTATAGTCTTCTCTGATTGCAGAGAACAGTAATAAATGTGGGGGGGGGGGGAGGAAGTCGGAGATCTTTCTGAAAATCAAGTTGGCAGTCAAGGGAGAAAGCATGGGTTGATGTTAATTTCACTGTAGGTGCTCTTGTGCCATCCTCCTTGCAAGTAAAAAGGCTCAAGCTGTAATCAAGTTCTCAACATCACTCAGCACTACTTCCAAATGTGAGAAGTTTGGGTTCGAAATAGCCACACAGAGAGGGCGGGGTTTCTTAGTCTAACAAAGAGATTATGCCACAACGTCACAACACTACCATGCATGCTCAAAATTTTTTAAAAGTGACGTGTATTGAGAAGCCCACAAAGCCCACGGCAAATTCACTGCCTGATATCCAGTATAAAATGCAGAAAAGAACACAAAATCAAATCGGAACTGGAGAGTGTACAAAGGGGCAGGGGGGGGGGACAAAGCTGCTGCCATGGCGAAAGAGGCAACTGCTCAAATTCAGTGGTTTTAAACATGAATGTGAAAGGGGCCCTTGTCTGGTCCAGCCTTTCAACAAGACCCTGGAAAGAATGACAAGAGACAGAGTCAAACCACATGCTTAGCTAGGAAGCAGAGGCTAAAGTGACATTCAGCAATGTTGGTGTCAGACTATGGAAGACAGGATATGTTGAAGGTGACTCCCAACCCTTGCAGCAAGGGTTGATTACTCTCTTGACCGGGAAGGAGCCAAGGTATTTGAGTCCCAGTTTTTTGCATGGTTGTTCACTTTTAAAGTTTTTGGTAGAGACGTACACCCGGTCCCCGGGTAGTAGTTTCCATTGCTCAGTGTGGTGCCGGTCAGCAAACCTTTTATAATCCTCCTTGGCTTTCTTTAGGGTCTCCTGTATCATTTCCCACTGGGATGCCAATGTAGACCACCATTCTCCCAGATCCCTGACTTTTTGGGATTCGGGGTTGGTTGTAAAGGGTAAGGGCATTCCTTCATATCCGTGGACTATTTTGAAGGGTGAGGCTCCAGTTGACCTATGGATCACATTGTTGTATGCGTATTCAGTGAAATGGATACAGTCTGTCCAGTTATCTTGTTGATAATTGATGTAGCATCATGAGAACTATTCCAGCACTTGGTTAGTACGTTTGGTTTGTCCGTTGGTTTGAGGATGATGAGCAGAGCTTGTGCCTTGTTCAATGCCCGCAAGTTGGAGAATCTTCCACCAGAAGTTGGCAACGAATTGAACACCTCGAGCTGAGATTACCTTGAGGGGAAAAGAGTGTAGTCTTACTATATGCTTCATAAACAGATTAGCCAGTTTTTGGGCGGTGGGGATAGTAGTGCACGGTATAAAATGGGCTTGTTTGGAGAATAGGTCGACTACCACCAGGATACATGTGTATCCTTTTAAGGGTGTTAGGTCGGTGATAAAGTCCATTGAGATTAGTGCTCATGGTCTGGGCGGGGTCTCCAGGGGTTGCAGGAGCCCTGGGGTTTTTTCCCTCCTGGGTTTTCCCATGACACATACTGGGAAAGAGGTAACGTATTGGGAGACGTCTTGTCTCATATTGGGCTACCAGAATTGCCATTGTACTAAGTGGAGGGTTTTTAAGTACCCAAAATGGCCAGCCAATTTGGAGTCATGGCTAGAGATGGGCACGATCCAAAAAAAATTAACGATCCATTTTATCGTGGATCGGGGCCGGCAACAATCCCAAATAAACGATCCACACCGATCATCTCCCGTTCCCGATCCGTGGATCGTGGATCATGGAGGCAAAAGCGGAGGGCCACCCCACAGTTCCCAGCGATACAGGAACGGTGAGTGATGCCGGCAGCATCTGTGTTTGTGTTTGGCCCTCTGTGTTTGGCCGTCAGAGCTGCCTATCAGGGTGTGCAGGGATGAGATTGGAGTGCCCATGGCTACAGAACACCCCCTTCCCCCTCCCTCCCCTGGGTGTCTTCTCCCAACTGGTGACTGGTTTGCTGCTCCGTGGTTGGAAGGAAGCCCTGCTGATCAAGGAAAGCTGGGCTTCCATTCGGGTTTCCAGGGCGACAGAAGGAGGGCAAACACAGCTCAGGCATTCCCCTAGCTCCATTGCCAGGGGAATAGATTGCTGGGCCTGAGTGTCTGGATCCCCGATCCGAGCCCGATCGCCCCGATCCAGGCCCCTCCTGATCACTGGATCGTTGGCCGTGGACGATCATGATCCGCCAGGTCATGATCGCCATTATCGTGGGTTTTTTTCGATCGTAATGCGGATCGTGCCCATCTCTAGTCATGGCATTGTTGTAGGATTTCTTTCCGTAAGCTGTGTGGTATGTAGAGTTTACTGCCTCTGTACCATTCACCTGTCTCCGTTTGGGTTAGCTTGCCTTTGGGTGTTCTTCCCCCCTCCTTTTCCACTTCAGCTTTTACTCCCCCCCACACTCTAAGAGCTCAGGTTTCTGGCTGCTTTGCATTTCTGCTGCTTTGCTGCGTGTCATCACTACTTCTCCCAGTTGGGCAGGGGAGAACATTGTGTCAATAACCTCCTCCCTTTGGCTGTCATGCTGAGGCGTGTGTGAAAGTGCGTCTGCTAGGAAGTTTGCCCACCCCGGGAGGTATTTCAGGGTAAACTCGAATTTGGAGAATTCCACCCACCGCAATTGCTTTGCATTTAGCTTTTGGTGGGTGCGTAGGGCTTCTTTGGTCCTTATGATCTGTCCAGACCTCCAATGGGTTCCTAGCCCCCTCCAACCATTGCCTCCACGTAGTGAGGGCAAGCTTTACAGCAAACACTTCCTATTCCCATACACTCCAGTTGCGTTTGGTGTCTGAAAACTTTTTGGACCTATAGGCGCAGGGGCATAACTTCCCTTCCTCATTGGGCTGTAGTAACACCCCGCCCACAGCCGTATCACTCGCATCTACTTGCACTATGAATTTACGGTTCTTGTCCGGGTGCTGTAGCACCGGTTCTGAAACAAATCTTTGTTTTAGGTTTTCAAATACTTGTTGTCATTCCTCTGTCAAGTATAACTTTGCACTCGGTCTTTTGTCATGTGGTCCTTTGCCCTTGGTTTTCAGTAAATCTGTTAAGAGTAGGGCTATTTGGGCAAAGTTATTTATGAACGGCCTATAAAAGTTGGCAAACCCCAGGAAGGATTGTAACTGCCTTCTGGTTTGGGGTGCCACCCACCCTACTATCGCCTGGATTTTGGCAGGGTCCATTTTTAGTCCCTGATGGGAAATGCAGTACCCTAAAAAGTCCAGCTCCTCTTTATGGAACTCACATTTTGACAATTTTACTGGCAGTTTGTGTTTTATTAAGGCAGTTAACACTTTTCAGACCAATTCAACATGTGCTTTTTTATCTGCTGTATAGATAAGCACGTCTTCTAGGTAAACCACCCCCCCTTGTACAGGTATTCATGTAGTACTTCATTTATGATGTTCATATACACACCTGGAGCCCCTTTCAGGCCTAATGGCATGATCAGGTATTCGAATTGTCCCAATGGCATATTGAAGGCAGTTTTCCACTCGTCCCTCCTTCGTATCTGCATCTGGAAGTAGGCGTCTTTCAAGTCCAACTTAGAAAAGATTTTGCCTTGGACCACCACGCTCAGTAGGTCTCAGATTAAGGGGAGCGGGTACGCATTGGACATGGATATAGCATTTATTCCCCTAAAATCTATGCATAGACACAAGCCCCCATCTTTCTTTTTGACGAACAAGACTGGCGTGGCATGAGGGGAGCTGGCTGGTTGGATGAAGCCGCGTTCCAAATTTTTGTCAATGAACTTCCTCAGCTCCTATCTTTCTGCTGGGCTCGTTGAATATAGTTTGCCCTTCGGTAGCTTTTCCCTGGGGACTAGTTCGATAGCACAATCTGTGCTTCAGTGTTGGGGGAGCTTGCCGGCCTCCTTGTCATTGAATGCTAAGCGGAGGTCTCAATACTCGAGGGGGATGGACCCCTCCTCCTCCTCAGTGAGCAAAATGACCTCCAGTGGGGAGGGAGCCTCCCTACATACCTTCGTCCATGCATGCTCTGCGCATTTGTCCCCCTTGAATACTATCATACCCGTGGACCATTTAATGTAGGGGTCATGATCCCAGAGCCAGTGACCCAGAGCCAGAGCACCCTTTTCCCTCACCTGGGGTAGGGTGGACTCCTTTGTGACCTGCTGTCGGGGCTGTTTTACGGCAGATCTGTACCGTTTCCTGGAGGTGGGTACATCTCTTCCTCCTGAACTAGGTCTTCTGCATCGCCTGGGTGTTCTTCCACATCCAAGCCGGTCTCCGGACTCCCCCGCTTGGGTGGTAGCTTGTGTTCGGCCTTCGGGGCTTGAGGGGCCAGTGGGGGTCTTTAGCCTCATCTGTCGAACTTTGGTTTGAGGGGGCATGGTGCGGCGAAATGCCTGATGCCCCCACATTGCAGGCACAGCCCTTGCCTCCAGTGGGTGTCTCACATCTCTCGGCTGGGTCTGGGGCCACCCGGTGGGGGTGCTTGGCCATGGTTATATATGGGGGGGCCTTCGCGCCCCCGTAACCTGGTGTTGCTTCACTAATCTGACTACCTGCGTTCTATTTTCGACCTCACACGCCAATTGGATCCACCCCAAGAGGGTTGACGGGTAATCTTACATCAAGGCCCAGTCCAGCAGGTCCATATTCATGCCATTCCAGAATAATTCTATCTTGACTTCTTCATAATAGTCTGGGCAATTGGTGGTGAGTTGGCAGAACTCAGCAGCATAGTCCCTCATGGGCTGGGACCCCTGCCTGATGGCTCGGAGTTTGGTACGGGCCCACTCCCCTTCCATCAGGTCCTCGTATTGGGCTCTTAAGGCATAGATAAATGCTTGTAAGTTGAACAGCTCAGGGGCTCCTGTGTCATGGAGGGTCACATACCATTCCACTGCAGCTCCTCCCAGTCTGGACCCCAGATGGGTGACACAGCTTTGCTCTGATGGGAACAGATGGCCCCATTCATTGAAGAACTCCAGCACTTGTACAATGAAGAATCCCTGTTTTCTAGGGTCTCTATTGAAGGTGGCCTCCAGTTTAATCCAGCTCAAGGGTAGCTCCGCTCCCCTCGCTCTTGCATCCAGGTACCCTCCGGCTGGTAAGGGGGGCACAGGTTGCCCCCATTCCTGTCTCGGGGGTGGGGGTACGACAGCTCGGTGGTCCCTTGGCCCATGCGGCAGCGGTCCCCCCACCCAGGGGAGTTGGGGTCCTCTGTGCTGCCCTCGCATTGCTGTGGGTGGGGCTATGGGCAGTGCACTCCTGCATGCATCCTTCAGGGGAGTGGAGTGCTGCCCAGCCCCCTCCTTGCCAGGGTTGGCATGTTCTGGGGGGCCACTCCCACCCATCGGTTTCTCGGCCGCCCCGGATAGGGAGCAGGGCCGGATGGTGGCACGGGTGATGGTCCTTGTCTGGGCCCCACAATCCCCCTTGTGCCAGCCGCTGCCAGTGCAGGCAGGTATCAGTAGGCTCAGGCACCGCTCATGGCTGGCTGGACAGTTGCAGGGGGAGGTGGCGGCAGCGGCAGCGGCAGAGTCTCCTCTTCCTGGGGTGGCTGCAGGGGGAGTTCAGGGTGGGTGAGCATGGGGGGCCCAACTGGCTGGGTCATCATGAGTCCCATTAGGTGCGCTGCCTGCGCCAACTCTCCCCTCATAGCTGCCACCTAGGCCTCCAATGCAGCGTATCACACCTCTTTGGCCTGGGTGGCCCAGCGCTCATCCTCCCCATGGCCTGGACCTCCCGCAGTTGGAGGACTTCGTGGGGGAGTTCAACTTCCCAGGCCCACTGCCTCTGCCATGCACGTTCCCACTCCTCTAGGGAGAAATTGGACTTGGTGGGGGCCCCTGAGTCCTGCATCATACTGGCCCTGACGGGCATCCCAGAGGCATCTTGATCCCTCCCAGGTCGAGCAGCTCACTCGATGAAAAGCCAGTAGCCATCTCTCCAGGGCAGGGGTGGGCAATTGTTTTGGCTCAGGGGCCACTTTGTGGGAGCGGAGGTTAGCGAAGGGCCACACCTTTTAGCGGAGGGCCTCAAAGAAATATTTGTTTGTCCATTCTTCATTAAACACATGACATTCATCACCGATTTTACGTTTTTTCGTAGGGTTCATGGTTTCACTAAAGTTGGAAATTTATAGATTTACTGTTGCAAAGACAAAATTCAAATTAACCTGATCAACCAGAAAAGCGCGTATCTACACTGCACATGTGTATTGACGTAGCCATCCTAGTGGAAAATACTAGACGAATCTTCAGTCGCGCACCGGAAGGAAATCTCGGTTCAAGACAGATTTTTCTGACTGTCTTGGCAGGCCACAAAAAACTCTGTAGGGGGCCGCATGTGGCCCTCAGGCCGCAATTTGCCCACCCCTGCTCCAGGGTATGGGTTCAGAGTTAAAGGTGATTCTTAACAATATGTCAGTATATGGAAGACAGGATACATTGAAGGTGACTCCCAACACTTGCAGCAAGAAATCCAAGCTCTTTTGAGTAAATGGGTCTTTATTGAGATATCATAGGCTTCGACATACATAAGTGCAAAGGTTACACAGAAGCAACCAAAGGCATCTAGCTGTACACAGGTCTCTTGTTAAGAATGATGCATTGAGTACATGATACATTATATCAACACTTCCACATGTCCCCCCATCCCTCCAGCTCTTCCAGCCGAGCATAATCAGTAGCGGGACGGAAGGAGCTGTCCCAAGGCTGCTGCGGTGAGCCATCCGAAATAAGGGCTCGCCCATCCTGGAAACTGGAAAGCATATCTTAAGCTGAGTAACAGTATCTTATCTTAAGCATATCTTAAGCTGGGTAACAGTACGGAGGGACAGTGGGCAACAGACCTGACAGTTGGTCTCACTGTTGGTAAAGGTCTGAAAGATTGGAATGCTCTAGACTCCAGTGCATTAAATAGGGACATCTTTACTTGAGACCCTGGAGAGCTAATTTCAGAGTACACCACACTCTGACACAAGGTATTATTGTTTTTAACAGTTGTTGTAATCCACCCTGAGCCCGTTCACGGGGAGGGTTGACTATAAATGTAATAAATAAATAAAATAAAATAAAAAAATACTGACCTATATAGACCAAAAGTCTGACAATATAGGAAGCTCCATGTATTCGTGTGTTCAAAACAAAGTGGAGGCTTCTTTAGGAATTTAGAGTGCTCAGAATAGGGAATTAGAAAGAGTTTGCAATTCTAAAAAATAAAGCAGGACCTGTATTGGCCTAGTGATCAAAGCCAATCTTCTTCCAAGCCAATCTCTTCCTTCTTCAATCACTGCTTGTGATTTTCACAAGCTTTCTTCTCTTCTACAATATGTAAAGGAAGCAGGTTTTGAAAATTAATTCTGGATTTTTAACCTAAAAGATATCCTTTATGGTGGAATTTATCCCAGTACTTTTAAAAAATCTTCTCTTGGAACTTTTTTAGAGATGATAATGTTCTGAAAATAAACATTGAAAAAGTCACTCCTCGCTCAGCCATATTGCCTTACCTGCAAACTGAAATTTTTTTACCAGTTTCACAGTAAGGATGTTAACTGATAAAAAACTAACTTAAATATGTCATAGTCTTTCATATAAATGTAAAAAATCCAAATTAAAAAATTAATGTTCTTTGAAAATAGGGAATGCATGCTAATCCTTGGTTTCCAGGTTCCTGGCTGATGCTGTTTCAGTTCTATAAGGGAAATGATTCATAATGACAGCAATATTCCTGATTTTGTACGTATGTGTACATTTTGAATTCATATAGGCACTATTGTCCGTTTGGGGGTGAATATATGTTAGTTGGCTCAGTGTGAGGGATTTCAGTTAGGGATGCAAACAAGTTCAATTTCCCTCACCTGTATATGCGGATATATGTGCAAAGCTTGAGTATTTATAACTTCTGTGCCTGCTATTGCAATTGTAAGTAACTGTGTGGCAGAGTTGCGTATAAAAGAAGTCTTGGGTAGAGATGGGCATGAAATGGGAAAAAACAAAACAAGTGTTTCGTGTTTTGTCGCATTCCACGAATCATGAACTTTCACGAAATTGTCCCATTTTGTGAAACGATTTGTTAGTTTTGTGATTCATCAGAACCCAGGGCACTTCAATGCCTCCCATCATACCCAGAGATGCCAAACTCACAGGGAGACTTCAGCAGGCTCTCCTCCACCCACCCAGACCTGCCCAACAAGCCAGCAAGAACAAATGCTCTAAATAAGAATATAAGCAAAGAAAATTAAAGGGAAAAAAGGTAGCCCTCAGTAAAGATAGGCTCCAGAGACAGGCAATGTCCTGAGACTGGGATTGGGTGGGGTGGAGGAAAGAAGGCACCCTCACCCAACGACCTTCCCAGCAAGGCCCAGAGCTGAAAATAAGAAGAGGCTTTTCAGTCTCTTTTAAAGCAGCAGCAAATCCAGACAAAAGCTCCCAATTCCACTCTCTCACTCCCAAATCCCAGCAACAGGTCCTCCCTCTCCCTCTGTCTAATGGAACTGAAAAGCACGAGGCAGAGAGCTGTGCCTTATATAAGAAATTCTCACATAGAGCAGAACATGATTTTTGTATTGATTGGGTGTAAACCATACATGTCCTGTATTTAAAGAATGTACTTTTGTAATTAGCTCCTCTGTATGTGGTACATGTGAATAATAAGCAGTTCAACACATCCTTATAGAGTTTAATGAATACATAAGTTTAAGCAAAAAAGAAAAAAAGAAGTTTAAGAGAATATTGTGCTCCTGGGGAGTGGTTTCCTCTTTGTTCCCTTGATCCGTAGCAGCAGTAGGAGGCAGGCATTGGGCTCACATGGCATCATCTTTTTTTTTCCTTAATGGCATTTACCAAATGGATCCCAAGGGGAGAGAGCCCTTACATTATTAATTAACTCTGTTGATGGGAAAGGGGAATATGTGCAATGCACATCAGTGCATTTTCCCCTGTTGCTATCAGGGCAATGGCATTGTCTCCCCATCAGTCAGGTCTTCACAAGGGGAGACCCTTTCCCACCTATCAGCTTTGGAAACGTTTACAATGGGGAATGTGCACAGTCTGCAGACTTCAATAATAGGCTGTAATTTTAAAGACATTCCCGGGGAGTAATCACTATTGAATAATATGGTACTTACATCTGAGTAGATCTGTTTAGGGAGGTACATCTTGGTTTGTTCTGCCGCACTACCCAGCACTGGTCTGTCTCCCCCATCAGAGTACTTGGATAGTTGGTTGCTGTGAGGAAAAGTGCTGCTGGGTATGTGTTTGTGTGCAAGTGATCTACTCAATCAGTCAAATGATAAGTGCCTTGGAAGTCTTCAATCATAGGCTGCAATTCTAAAGACACTTCCCTGGGAGTAAGCACTGTTGAGTAAAATGGGACTTGTGTCTGAGTAGACCTGTTTAGGATTTCTCCCCCCTGCCCACATCCTTTTTTTTAAAATAAAATTTTATTTATTTTTGATAGGTTAGCATATACATCCAATATAAAAACATTATTCTTCCCTTAACTAGTGTATGCCCCCCACCCCTCCCTCCCCCCTTATATTTGACATCCAACAGTGCTAGAACTGTTCTATCCCAGATCATTACATCTAATTTACATCTAATCTTTTTGAGTACAGGTAAAGTCACTTAATATCTATCTTTCAGAAGTTATCAAAGATTACTAATTTTCCTTTTACATCCCATTCATTTTCTAAGTAATCCTTCATTTTCTGCTAGTCTTCTTGAAATTCTTTTGAGTTTTGTTCTCTCAGTTTTCTCATCATTTTGTCCATCTCCACCATGTATAACAGTTTTTGAATCCATTCTTCAATTTCCAGTATCTTCTCTTGTTTCCAGTATTTTGCATATAACAACCTTGCTGGCACAACCATATAAAATAACAATGTTCTATCTCTAACATTAATCTTTTCCATATTTAATCCTAACAGTAACAGTTCCGGATTTTTACACAAATTAACCTTCAAAATTTGCCCCATTTTCTCATGAATCTTAGCCCAAAAGGATTTAGCTTTTTCACATGACCACCACATATGATAAAAGGAGCCTTCATGTTATTT
Source organism: Eublepharis macularius (assembly GCF_028583425.1). NCBI lineage: Eukaryota > Metazoa > Chordata > Lepidosauria > Squamata > Eublepharidae > Eublepharis > Eublepharis macularius. The sequence continues at coordinate 93,704,812 of NC_072795.1, forward strand.
ACATTTCCAGCACTTATTTGACATATCTTTACTCATATTGGCCAACTTTTTTGGTGTCAAATACCATCTATACAACATTTTATAACAATTTTCTCTTATGTTGACACGTTGATATTTTTAATGTATTTTTCCACATATATTCCCAGGCCTCCATCGTTATTTCTCTTTTAAAATTTATTGCCCAGTTCACCATCTGCGTCTTAACTACTTTGTCATGTGCTGCGGCGTCCCCTGGCGGCAATAGCGGCGGGTCAGGGCGGGCGGCCTCGGCGGGTCTGTCCTGAGGGCGTCGGGCCGGCTTAGCTAGGCCCCCGGGGCACGAGGGCTCCTTTCTTGGGGGCCTCAGAACGGGCGGCCCCTGTCTGTACCGGGGGCCCCGGACAGCACGTAGCTCCACCCAGCCGACTGCACCTTGGCTTCAGGGCAGTCTGGCTCCTTTCCTCCTCCCCGGCCTGCCTGCCGAGCCCTCTTAAATACCCTCTGGCTCCTCTCAACCCCACCCCCTTTCCCAAGCTCCTCCACCCAGGGCTATCCCCACCACCTGGGCCAGGTGTGGCCACGCCTGCCAGCCCCACCCGGCTTTAGCCCATCGGTGGACTCTATGGGTCCTCTCTGCCTCTCTGGCTCTGCCGCCCTCCCCCTCCCTGACAGGCAGCGGGCTGGGCCTCTCCTGGCCGAGACTGGCCCGGCCTGCCCCTACCTGAGCGTTTGGCCAGGCCTGGTTGGCCCCCTCCCTTCCTCCCCCTCGCCGCCACTGGGCAGTGCCCGGGCTGGCTGAGAGTGCCTGCGCCGGCGTTCACCCGCCCGATGTGGATGGGTGCGGCCTGTTCCTGGCCCCCTCCCTGCCGGGGTCTCGTTGCCGCGGCCGCTGCGGTGGCCATCGCTGGAGCTGCCGCAGTGCTGCACGGGCGGGCGGGCGGGCGGATGCCCAGGGCCTCGGCCGGTGGCGCAGTGGTGGCGGCGGCTGCTCCAAGAGGGGAAGGGCCGTCCTGCGCACCACCCCATCGAGCCGGCGCCGCATCTTCCTCGGCCGCCTCGCCTTCTGCCCCTGGGTGAGTGGCAGAGGGGGCGCGGGGGCCACTGCTGGGACGGGGGGTGGGGGTCTGGTGAGTCCGAGGCCCCCGGGCCGGGCCTCGGACACACTTCATCTTCTGTGTCCCATTTCAATAACAATTTATATATCTTAGAGATCATCCTTGGTCCCTCTCCTAGCAATAACTCTTCTAGTTCTGAATTCTTTTCCCTAAACCCCACCTTCCTTTTATCAACTTCATATATATAATTAATTTGTCTCCCCCTGCCCACATCCTGTGAGCTATTCGCCACCTCTGCCCTTTCAAAAAAAATCCTGCCTGCCCACAGCAAAAGGAAAAACTTATGGAAAAAAGGCAGGTCTGTTTAGACAGTCATGATTCCAACCTGCCTGCCCGCCGACACTTGGGAGATGGAGATTGGTGGCAATAAATGTGAGAACACCCCTTCATTGTGGGAACAAAACTGCAAAACAGAAGGAATCATGGAACCAACAGGCAACCACAGGATGCAAATGTTGGCATTATATAAAAAGAAAAAAGTGAACGTAAAGCAGGATTGTTATTAATACTGCTGCTGCCCCACTACTAACCAGTTTCCTGCCATTATGTGCTCCTGCCGACAATTGCCTTCATCATCTGTTGTTGTGTGCATGTGGAATTTAACTGAGGGAAAACTTGGTGGATTGTTGGTTTAGAGAAAGTATGCTTTTCTGTGAGATTTTGGTGCTCTTAAGTGCAAAGACAGCTGTCACAAAGAGCATGGAAACCCTCATTGCAAATAACAGGGCCGAAAGTCATAACAACAACAACAAAAACCAGATTAGATCTGAGCTGGCAACACTCCATTTGGGAAAAAAACAATAAAGAAACAATAACAACCCGAGATCTGAAACTGAAACTGATTTTTTTCTGTGCTCATCCTTAGTGCTTAGTATTGTATCAAATTAGGCTTCCCCTGCTGGGGGTGGGGGATCCCCTGCTCCCACTTCTTCCCCCCACCCCCACTTACCTGGCCAGAAGGGGGCACTCCTGGTGCACCCCCCTGGCGGCATGGGTGCACCACCGGGCAGCACAGCGCATCCCCAAGCTGCTCCGGGGTGCGCTCCCATGCCCCACAATGGACCCATTTTGGGCCGAATCAGGCCCATAGGGGGCTCCCCTTTGGGGAGCACGCTCACACTCCCAGGCCACCCTTTGACCCACATGATAACATCACTCCCAGGAAGTGATGTCATCATGCACGACCGGAAACACACATGCACTGCCTTCACTCGTGAAGGAGAACTGTGAAGCCTGTGCAGGGGACTTAAGAGACCTGGCAACCCTATATCAACTTTGGATTTAAATATTCAGGATGTTCAGTTATATCTGTCTGTATAATACTCTTCAGCATGTAAAGCCATGCAGAATGGGGAAAGGGGGAGGATTCACCCATTAAAGATAACACATCTAGACTTATTAAGCCAGTTAGAAATATCCAGAGCCTTGGTACTGCAAACTAGCACATTTCATCCAATTTTCCTGTCTGCCTGGAGGGAAGCACAAAACAGAAATAAGGAAACAAACTGTAGAATGTGTAGCTCCATCTTTGATGAGAAAACATGATGCATATCAGGACTAAAATATACTTGAAATGATATGTAATGGCGATTCCTATATTCCTCTTGGCTTTTGCTGAGGTTGCTAAATCCATCCTCTTCCTTATCCCTGAGTCATAAGAAATTGATAAATAAAATACAAAATCATGTCATTCTCTTTCTGTTTCAGTTCAGAAAACTTTCCAAGTATATGAAAGGTAATCTTTTGTTTCCCTTCCTAATTAGGTAACAGGAGCTTGTATGAAACTATTGTGTGTTGTGTGTGAAGACTGCAGAATGCAAAGGCTTTTTTAAAAAGGGCCTATAGGCTTGCAGTTGCCAAAAACATCATTACATTTGGAATCAATCTTGTTATACTGTACGAACCAACATAATAAAACCTACAAGCTTCACAAAGGGCCAAGAAATTTCAGACATTTACCAGGTAAGTATTAACTTTGTTATAAAGGGGAGAAGGGGAAAAAATCATGAATAGTGAGTGAAGGGATTAAAAAATGAGGCAGAATTCATGTTGTAAATGCAAGTGATCTGGAACTAGATGTTTGTCTTGGACTATTCTGGGGAAGTGACATCATATTAGTATGACTATTGGGATATTAGTTCTGCATTTTTCAGGCCAGATTTTGGCACTAAAGTTGGTGAAATTAGGCAATCTTGTTAAGCTGATCTTCAAGCCTCCCACCTCCACAACACATTACAACACACCTATGACATGACCCAAGAACAATGGGTGAAAAATGGGCTATAAAAACATGAATGGCCTGCTTCATATAAAGTGCATTTTATAGTGCAGGTGTGCCTTCATTTATCGATACTGTAAAGCAATGAGATCATGCTGGCAGTAAAACACAACATTTGTTTTTTTAAAAAGAGGGGAGAAATGAGAGAAAAATCTATTAATTAAAAATGTAATAACAGATAAAAACTCAACAGGGTGTTTTATAAATACACTAGGATATTTAGTCATCAGATGCTTTACATCATCTCACACAAAACCCAAATTTTGGTAAACCTTCCCAGTTAGGAGTGGGAAATCTGTAATTTATAAGTAAGTGACAGGCTTTGAAGAAAACATGGGCATGGAATGATTTTAGTGTTCATAAGTACAGTTTCAGGTGGCTTCGTTCCCTACCTCCCCACCCCCACCACACAATAAGAATGGAAAATTATGAATAGGAAATCCTGCTTGATATTTTATTACTTATTTCCTATCTGGAAGATGGCATTGTTTCCCCTTTAAAAGAAAAACGGAAGGGGTGTAAAATAAGACCAAGTCTATGACAGACATCCTTCAAAGATCACATTCGAGGACTGTTGTTATAGTATTTGCTGTTTCTAACATGACAGGCCTGGTTTATTTTAAGAGGCCGGCTCTGCTGCCTAGGGTTTTACTTCCCTTGAAAGGATTCTTGGAATAGTGTTGTTTTGATTAAGGGAAATTCTCAACACAATGCAGCATATATTTGGGATTGGGAGTGATTTTTTTCTCACATCATTAACTTTTCCCTCCCCCCTCCCCCCAAAAAACTATAAGAAATTGCTCAGTCTTGAAAATGCCCACCTGCTGAGAGCATTTTAAAGTAGAGTGGAAGGGTTTTTGTTTTGTTTGAGGGGAGGTTTTTTGCTTGTTAAAGTTGTAAAATACTGCTCCAAGTTCATGGCTTTATTTGGACCCCAAATTAACTGTATAGGTTACACACAATAGGTCATGCTGAACAACAATACTTACTGGAAGAGGTTGCCTGACATTTTCAGGGGGTCACCTAAACTGGGCCGTTTCCCTATGGTCTAAAAATAGCGCGATACGGAAGGCTGCTGGCTTCCTCATACGATTTTTGACGCCATCCATTTATAAATCGGAGGCAGGCAGGCACAAAAGCGCCATCATCACTGCCTGCCTCCATTTTGTAAACAGATGGCATCAAAAATTGCACAAGGAAGCCAACAGCCTTCCGTGAATATCGCGCTATTTTTAGACCATGGAGAAACAGCCCTGGTTAGTAGATTCTCATTACATTTTCATGCATGAATCTTAATGCAACTGAGTTTGTCATGCAAATGTAAAACCTATATTCCCCCAAATGCTTGGTCTGTTACAAATCATCCTTCCCCCAAGAAAGATACTGTAGTGTGACTGTGGTCGCCAGGCCTGTATCTGGCAATCCCATGAGCTTTTAGCAGCAGGGCGTGGAGAGGGAGAAATATCATTATCAGGGCTCATTTTGAGGGGAAACACACAGGAATGCAGTTCCGGCAGTTCCCCAAAGAGGTCACATGTCGGGTGGCCCTGCCCACCTGACTCTTGGCCATTTTGGGCCTGTTTCATCCTGGATTGGGGCCAAAACGGCCCAGATCGGGCCTCTGATGGGTGGTGGATCACTCTCCTGCTCAGCAGTGGCCCAATTCTGACCATTGTGGGCCCCTTTTCAGCCATTTTCAGCCCCTTTTTGCTATTTTGGGCCCAATTTTGGCACTGAATGGCCAGGATTGGGTCCAAAACAGCCAGGATAGGTGAGGCCAAGGGGTGTGGCATATGCAAATCAGTTATGCTAATGAGTTCCTCCAGCTCTTTTTCTACGAAATGACCCCTGGTCATTATTATTGTTGTTCTTGTTCTTGTTATTAAAAATGATTTTAACCCTGCTTTTCTGCCCTCAAAGGATCAGAAGGCTAAGAAACTTTAAACCTACAAATTAAATTAACATCTTAAAAGCCATTAAAAACTAACATAAATTCATCATTAAAAAAAATTAAGATAAATGCAAAAGATAAAACTACAGTTACAAACATTGGGGAGGGAAGAAGGATCTGTGAGAGAATTCCAAGTGAAACAAAAATATCTCCACCCATTGGTGGAAGATGGTAAGAGAAAAGGACAATCTTCCAGGGGAGATAGATGCAGATATGCATCTGACGAAGAGAACTTGATTCTTGAAAGCTTATGCTACAATAAAATTGGTTAGTCTTAAAGGTGCTACTGGACTCTTTTTGATTTTTCCAGGGGAGAGAATTCCAGACTTTTGTTGCCACTATTTAGAAGGTACTCTCCTAGGTTGCATCCTCTTAAAGGGTGACTCAGCTCAACCCTACCCCTCCTGAGTAGATATAAATGACCTGCCAACATCTTTTCCACACTGTGACACTGAGAGATCTCTGTCTTTTGGTGCTACACCTCTGAAGATGCCAGCCACAGCTGCTGGCGAAACGTCAGGAACTACAATGCCAAGACCACGGCAATACAGCCCGGAAAACCCACAACAACCATCGTTCTCCAGCCGTGAAAGCCTTCGACAATACTTCGATAATACTCTCCTAGGTTGTCTCCCACCTAATCTCAGAAGGCTGGGAAACCCAAACAGGGCATCTGAAGATGACTGAAGTGGTCAGGTAGGTTCACAAGGGAGTAAATGGTCTTTTAGGTATATTGGTCCAAAACCGCATAGGGCTTTGAAGGTCAGCACCAGCACCTTGAATTGTGGTCAGAAACAGATTGGGAGCCAGGGTAGATGAACCCAGACTGAAGTGATAAGTTCCCTGTGACCCACACCAATGAACATCCTAGCTGCAACAACAGCTATCTTCTTATCCAGCAGTACGCCTAGAGTTGCCAGGTCCCCTTACCCTCCCAGAGGGCCCTGTTTGGGGCCAAAATTGGCCCCAGAGAAGCACAGGATCATGCCCACAGCCAGCATGATGACATTGTTGCACCTCCCTGGGAGTGCATGCACTGCATATGTTCCCAGCAGGGGCCTGCTGGTGGCGGGAGACCTCCGGGGGGGGGGATTGCCACCTCCCACCAATTGCTGGTAGATGGGTGGGCAAAGGGGCAAACACCTGGGAGTTTGCTCACCACCAGTGCACATCTGGGAACCCTAAATATGCCTGGGTCCAAGAGCACCCCCCCACACACACAAACTATGGACCTGTTTCTTCAGGAGAAGTGCAACCCCATCCAGAATGGGTGACACCTTAAATTCTGGGTCAGATGTTCTGCCTAGGAGTAGCACTTCTGTCTTGTCAGGATTCAGCTTTAGTTTATTAGCCCGCATCCACTCCAAAAGACTCCAGGCACCATTTCAGGGTTTTTACAGCCTCCTTTAGCTGAAAGCAAAAGATAGAACTAAGTAACAACTGCACATTAGTGACAACCCAACCCAAATTTCTGGATAACTTCACCAAGCAGTTTCACGTAGATGTTAAAAAGCATAGAAAACAGGAGGGAACCTTGCAGAACCCCTCAGAACCACTTTCTAAAGTCTACCATCTAGGTGGGACTGCAACCATCACAGAATGGCACTGCCCAATCTCAGCCCAGAAAGGTGGTCCAGAAGGATGCCATGATCAATGGTATCAAAAGACACAAAGAGGTCCAGGAGAATCAGCACAGTCACAATCGCGCTGTCCATTTCCTGGTGCAGGTCATCCACCAAGGAGAACAAAGCTGTTTCAGTCCCATAACTAGGCCTAAAATACTATTGGAAAGGATGTCAACAATTTTTTTCAAGTCATGCTGTGATGTCACAACCAGGTGATTATCCAAAAGTGATATCACAGCACCTCTTTACTGTGATGCTCTATGGTAAAGACCAAGGGATTGTGGAAATTCTGAGAGTTTCATGTGGGCTGTGACACCCTCCCCCATTTTCTCCTGCTGCTCCATTGCTCAGGCAAATAGTAAGCCTAAGTGTGCCTTCTCCTTTTGTCCTCACAACAACTCCATGGGATAGGTTAGGATCCTCTCTCGTTTCATTCTTTTCTTAAATTTCTGAACATAGTATGCATGCATAGCCTCATTCATATGTCACAACAAATCTCCATTGTGACAGCCGGCACTGACAAACCATCTGAAGGTGGACTGTACCACAATTTTCAGGGTTTTTTTAGTTTATTGGTATAATTTTCCCTTCTCTGTGCTATCAACACAACATGCAATGATAAAAGCCATCCACAAGATGAGATGAGGCAGTCATCTCATCTTAGGTAATGGATTGGGCGTGGGGTGGGGAAGTAACCTCTTGTTTCCTTGGACTTTCTCCATACCTTGCCACCATCCCCATGCTAGCATGGGAGCTAGAGGAGCTAATCTCCTTTTCTCTTCTATCCCAAGCCTTTCCAAACCAGCACACCAAGCTGCAAATCTGATAGGATTTCCAAACTCTTGCAATACTCTTCCTTCTCATGAGGATTCAGCTATTGTTTTTGTGGCCTTGGCACTGTTGCTGAGACAACAAGGATGATAGCCATTTTTTTTGCAAGAGTGATGAATTTTGTGAGAGATTGGGAAGCCTTATAAGATATGCATAGCCAGGACTGAGGAGGCTGGTGACAGCGGTGAGATGGGGGTAGGGAGTGAGGTGATAGGGGCAGCAAGACAGAGAAGTAGCAAACCAAGACAGAGGATAATGGTGATCTCAGGTAGCCTTACCTCGCACCAACTTTGATAAAGCTACAAAAAAACAGTCCTGGTATGATTCTATGTATAGACATGATTTTTTTGGGTAGTATTTCATGTTACGTTGGAATTATTGTTTATATTAGTAAAACATTGCTATCACATACGATCACATCAAGATTGTGATTTGTTACAGCGTAGTATCTCTATACACATGTAGCAGTAACAGATATGCATGTATGTGATACAAATGGAATTAAGGAACTACCAGCTATGTCATACTGCAATATGCTCCCATTCCAGGATTAATTTGAGAAATTCTTCTAATTAACATAAAATTTAGGAATAATAGAATACAACACATAATGAACTTCCCAAACAATAAAGGCATGCAACCAAGGAAAATCTACTAATCTCTGTACCACAAATATTTCTCCCTTACTTTCTCTTCCATACAAACAATGATCAGATATTAATATCAGTAGCTTGAGGAGAGCTCAAAGGCAGTGTATAATGATGCTCCAGGCTCTGACCTGTGTATGTGGAACTGCGTCACAGTCTTTAGTGTCTATGTCTTACTAAGTTTGGTTTGAAGTGAAACTATGAAATCTAATCCTATAGAAGTTTGCAGAGCCAGCTCAACAGCTGAGGGTCCTTGGGCAGATGACAAAATATGCATGAAACAGTGTGTGGAGAAAAACAGGCTACAATTTTATTGGTCACAGTGATGTGAGCGTTGGCTCTGTGTAGGGTGCAGATCCCAGCATCAGCTGCCAGCCAATGTCCCCCTACCCCTTCAGCCTGCCTGCTGAAAGGGGAAACTGCATGATGACAGGTAGTGGGAACCACAATGGGTGGTAGCCTGTATGTGGTCCCCCCGCCATCTGGAAGCAGGCATGCTCTGGCAGCCCCCACACTATGCTTGCCACTGCCCTGCCTGGTCCAAGATCCCTTATGGGGATCCCCATCTATGGGCAAACTGCACTTAGAAGCTCTGTTTCCCCCCAAGAGATCCATGCCCAATGCTAAAGCCACCATTAGAACCCCAAAATGGCTCCCACCAAAGCTCCTAAAGCTGCAACCAACCCAACAAGCCATCCTGGATGTCCTGCAGCCATATGTCCTTTCCCCAGCTAGGTAGGTGCACACCATCTGGGTGGTACAGGGCTTCTATCCAGAAAGTAATGTCTGGGTAACTGATCACCAGGCCCTTTGCTGACAGCACTGAGCATCCCATCATTTTGGACAGCTGCCTGTGGGCCACATCAACCCTGTCATTCACCCAAGCCCTGTGCCACATGCAGCACTCCGGCAATTTCAACCACAGAATATACATGCTTGTGTACTGATCCCTTCAGAGCCCCAGGTCCTGTAACATAGCTTGCAACAAATCCAGCTTGATCCTCTTGGGCAAGTTGTTCTCCCTGAGTTCTCCTGTCCGGTGGCCACAGCCACTCAGCCAGTTGCAGGAAATGAGGAAGCAGCAAGTCCCACGTCATTCCCCTTGAGCTGATCCTCTTAATGGAAACCTGATTTCTGAATTCCAGATCTGAGTCCCAACTGGATGCTCCTACATAACGAGCTGCCCAGCGCATGATGCTGTACCCCACTTCTGGGATACACTTCTGGGTAGTAGTGTATGCGAAAGAGATCTTGGAATAAGAGTGGACTGTAAACTAAATATGAGCAGACAGTGTGATGCGGTGGGAAAAAAGGCAAACTCAGTCTTGAGTTGTATTAAAAGGACCATTGGATCAAAATTGCAGGTCATAGTCACTCTCTGTACTGCCTTGGTCAGGCCGCACCTGGAGTACTGTGTGCAGTTCTGGAGGCCTCACTTCAAGGATGTGGACAAAATTGAGAGGGTGCAGAAGAGAGCGATGAGAATGATCAGGGGTCTGGAGACTGAGCCCTACGAGGAAAGTCTGAGGGCCTTGGGAATGTTTGGTTTGGAGAAGAGGAGATTGAAGGGGGAGGGACATGATTGCTCTTTAAATATTTGAAAGGCTGCCATTTGGAGGAGGGCAAGGAGCTGTTCCAGTTGGCAGCAGAGGATAGGACTCGAAGCAACGGGCAAGCGCGACGTCAAGCGAAACTCATGCGAGAAAACGCGATATTTCGCGTTTTCCCTGCACCGTTGCGCGACGTTCCGGGAGCCGGTAAGCCGTCTGGAAACGGCCCAGTTGTCCAAAATAAAGTCAGATTCTCAAAGTAATTTTTTATGTGCCCTAAGTAAAAGTGGATAAAATTTGTTTAGAGATGAAATCCAAAGACAAATGCCATTTAATTATTAGGACAAGCCAAACTAACAAAACTTTGTACACACTTTAAAGTTTTCCATTTCTCATTATTTTGCTTGATTGTAATAAAATATATTACATAACTGTCGTTTTTGAATTTTGTTTTGACCACTGCAGCTACCTGAAACCTCTTTCTGGTTAGAGGTGACACCTTGGTAAAAATTTTCTGCTTCTTTACCACTTTCAAAAACAAGGAATTGTGATTTCTATGGCTGATAATACTATAATAGCATCAGATTTCTTTCCTGTTCTAACATATTTTTAGTATTATTCATTCCCTCTAAGACCCCTTATCTAACTGCCCTCTTCACATTTAATGGTGTAAAGTTCAAAGGATCATGTTGTTCCATGATATCAGTGTTGGTTTTATGAGTCTGGCAACCAATTGCCTATTGTAGTAGATCCACAACTTTGGGATGGAGCCTTATTTTAGCTATGCCAGCTTGGGTTCTTAGCTTGTCATAGTTCACTGTTATTATGATTATAGCAAATAGCTTTAGACATATCTAATGTCAAGGCTTGTTAAGTTCCCTCCAGTGGATGATGATTAGGGTGGTGGGGTCGTGGGGCATTACCACGTATAAGTGCTCTTTCAGACAGGCCATCAGAGCCACTAGCATTTTTCTTAAATTATTTAGAAAAAGAATTACCGTACATGAGGGGTAGGCATTAATATTTCCTTCCCATCTTCCATGATTTCACCAGTTCTTCACTTTCTGACACAGTCTCAGGAATTTATCTTGCAAATGTTTAGAAATTGAATAGCTGGCTGGAGTTGACTTTGTTGCTCAGGCCATCACTTGTAACATCTGCTTCCAGTTCTCCAACATTTGCTGCCTCTCAAATCATACTAACAATAATTCTAAGAGTAGATGGGAAATAAGAATAAAAAGTTTAGGATACTGACTTGAGATACTGTGATGTAACTGGGACTGACAACAAATTACGTATTACTACCTAATTACCTTGCATACAGATGGTGCCAGATGATGCATGTTCATGAATATGCCAATATGTTGTTTTTTACAATATTATTAGGTCTTTTATACAGTGTTTGAAACACTCTTTTTATTCCTTTTTTAAAAATCCTAGAACCATTAAAGACATAAAAAACATATTGTTTCTTTATTTGTTGGCTCCAAGTCAAGTATGACATCAAGTCTCAGGCTTACACCACAAAACATGTGAAATATCATGAGTGCCCCATTAGTGGGTAGATAGTTTAGCCCTATAAAAGCTTCAGAACTAAACAACAGTGTCATGTGACAACTTAAAAACTAAATAATTTATTGTCTCACAAGCTTTTGTGAACCAGAGTCCATGGAATCATCATTCACTGGGCACATGAAACTTTACACCACAATAAATTTGTTAAGCACATTTTACTGTTTGGGAAGTTATCTTTCTACCCATCCAGATAGCTGACTATCTGCCTAAAAGTCAAGAGCATAGAAGGCAGCTTCTGTTCTCTCTCAGCAGTTCGTTCGGTTGCACAGAATATAGTTCTCAGGTTGCCTGATGTGGGGTAGGCAGGCAGGACTATATTTACCAACTTATGAACCTCAGATCAGCAGTGCTTGAACACTAACTGCTTTCGTTCACATCTTGTTTGCTGGTTGCAAATAGAAACCTGTTTCTATCAGTTCAATAGTTCATTGATAGTTCATGGATTTGTCATGGTTGTTTCACTATATGACAGCCCCTGAGCAGGAGAAAGGGACTGTCAGTTTCACAGACCCTGTGTGGGGTCCAGCCAATGAGCTGAAACCGGCGCGGGGTCTGTGAAACTGACAGCCCATTTCTCCTGCTGCCCAGGCTGTCAGTTTGTCAGTTTCACAGACCCCATGCTGGAACAGCGTGGGTTCTGTAGGGCATCAGGATAAACAGGTTGTTGGTTTCACAGACCCCACGCTGGAACCAGCACTGGGTCTGTGAAACTGACAGCCTCTTTCTCCTGCTGCCTGGGCTGTCAGTTTCTCAGTTTCACAGACCCCACACTGGAACAGTGTGGTGTCTGTAAAACTGACAGCCCCGGCAACAGGAGAAAGAAGCTATCATTTCACAGACACCCCCCTCCCAGCGGTTCCAGCGCGGGGTCTGTGAAATGACAGCTTCTTTCTTCTGCTGCCAGAAAGCAGAAGAAAGGGGCTCTCTGTTTCAAACGCCCCGCACTGGCTTCAGCAGCCAGTGCAGGGCGATTGAAATGCCACAGAACAACGAACCACGAACAGGGAAAAGGTCGGAAGTTCGTGGTTCAATGTTCCATGGAATGTTACGAACCACGAATCACGTGGTTCGGGGTTTTTTTGTTCTGTGCCCATCTCTATTTCTTAGTAATCAGATAGTATAGCATAATTGGCTTTTTGCACATGTGTGTTCTCACACAGCCTGATTCAATTCAACTACCCCCTCCCCAACCTTGCTCTGCTCAGTCGACAATTGTTTAAATTGAAAACTAGATCACTCTCAAATCATATAAATCAGTCATCAATAACTGCTGTTCCAGTAAGATCTTACCCTTCAGTGTTTGTCTATAGTGATGCTAATGGCCACCAATCAGCTCAAATCAGCACAGCAGCATCTTTGTGCATGCACAGTTTTGGGAAACCCAATCCAAACCTGTTCTGCAAGCATTTACAGCTGCCCAGCACAGATTGCAGACCACATGATGATAAGTTCAACAGTTGAACATTTTCATGGAGAAATTTGCAGCATCTCTATCCCAGAAACAACATCAAAGGCACTAAAAATCAATCCAATGAAGGGAGGGAACAGAGCTTCTCTCTCCTCCCACCTTTTGACTTACTCATTGGCTGGTCAACCCACTGCTTGCCTACTTTGTTGGCTTGCCCCTGCTGCAGCTGCCCATCAACTGTTGTGGGGGGAAGAAATGTAGGTATTTGATTATCATTATTCCACTCCATTTATATATTCCAAATGAATGTACTGAATAAGCCTCTCTTTTTTGGTTTCTTTTTCATTGTGTAGGAACAAATACACATCCATGTTTAAAATATTCATTTTGGCTATTGTCCCTGCAATGACCCCACAAAGAGCATTTGTCTGGCATATAGATCAAGAGATGTTACCTAAACCAATAAACACTTTGCTTCAGTTTCCAATGGGTGAGTTAAAAAAATGGTTAAATCCTCATGGCAAGCTAGTACACCCAAAATGGCTCACTACATAGAGTCATCCACCCTGGATATTTCAACGAAATTCCATGTAGCAGTTGTATCATGTCTGCTGGCTGTTAATTTTAGCCATGGCAATTTTTCAATGCCAAGGCTTAGCCCTAGAACATTTCAAGTAATGATAAAATGAATGCCTTTGAGCACATGCAGTGTGCCTTTCCTTTACCATTGGTACACCATCACCAGGTTTTAAACATCTGGACTGGGAGGGCAGTCAGGACTTCAAGAGCAGATCTTGCCCAAACCACTATCACATTAATCAATATGCCAGAATACAGAAACAAGACAGCCAAGTTACACTACAAAGGCCAGCTTTTGAAGATAATAGCCCACTTTGGGGTGGGGGAAGATGAATTCCCAAGTATTCCAAGATGATATGGTAAAGACTTTTGAACTGCTCAACTGTATAAATCAGAAAATGATGAGGAGAAGAAAGGTTCCCTTCAAATAATTTGTTCAGGATTGGGAATTGTCTATACTCTGACCTGTAATTCTAACTCCAGAAATGCCATAAGAAATACTTCCTGCCATGAGGTTCTTTTGTTATTGGATGGCTCTGATTCCAATAAAAAGTTTATTTTTTCCAAATTTATAACCACCTCTCAAACAAAGCCTTCTCAGAGATTAATAGCTCTGTACATGGCATTGGCATTCACACAACCATCTCCATGTGTAGCAGCACTGTAAAAATCAACATGAGCAGACAATGTATCACAGCTGCCACAGGAAGAAAGGGTCATAGGAATAGGCCTTAAGTATCCTTTTGTTGTACCGTCTAGAATCCTTTTACAGTTCCTGTTCCTGTTTCCTTCAATCTGACACTGCCACACAGCAGTATAACTCAAAATTCATGCCAGCAAATCAGAGTTTTCAAAGCAACGTGGCAAAGCAAAAGACATGGGCCCTGTTTTTAACGTAGCTGAACATATAGGCACAAATGAAGACAAGAGAAAGTAAGCATATCCCAACAAAGATTCTGGCACTCATTTTCTTCTAAATGTACAAAAAATCTAGGCTTGCACAACCTCATCTCCTACTCCATTAACATCATTTAAACAACCTATGTGTACATAGGATTACAACCTAATTCTGCTCAAACACATGATGGCATAGCCAAATGTTCCCTTTTCTTCTCATAATCAAGCATATAGTATAGCTACTATTCAAAATAATGTTCAACCTGTTTTTCCTTGAGTCACAATTTACTGCCCAGCTGAAGCAAGAGAAGTTCCATTACCTATGATTGTATACATGCTTGTTGACAATACATTTAGAACCCCACGAGCTGCAACTGCATGGAGGGCATTCTAAATGGAAAAAATATCCAATAGGGAAAAGTTTAAGCACTCCTCCCCACACCCTGCTCAAGATTGTAGCCTCCTGCAAATCTTTCCTTGTTCTTTATATAAGGGCTTTATTATCACAATGTGTGTGAAACATGTGACTCTCCCATAAAGCCCTTCACGAATGTAGAACCATGTAGGGAGGTTGTCACAGCAACTGGTGTTATCAAAAGATCTCTGATATAAACAGAGATAGGTAGGTCTACTAGAATCTTTGAATGTGCTATCTAGTCATGTTCAGCAATAAATAGAACCCAGGTGTCAACTATTCTCAGATTTTGTCATACAAGCTCCCTTTGGTTGTTCAAAGTCTTCAAAACAGCCAAAT